>NC_056746.1:1308870858-1308885858 GCF_019279795.1 Protopterus annectens | reverse complement strand
ATTATCTGACAGCATTCTCTGTCGTGTCATGACAAATTATTTATTATAACTTATTATTTTTATATTATATTTTATATATAAAACATATTATTATAAAGCAGATCCTAAACCAGAGCACCTTGCCTCCAGATATTGGGAACTGCATTTCCCAACTTGGCTTCAAAATTAACCTTCCTGTAGTGTCTAAAAAAGCATCTCTACCTGTAGCTATACTGGTATCACATATCTTGCTCTTGTAAATTCAGACTTAGCAAGCAGACATGCATGGCCTCAAAATCAAGATGGCTTTTTCATCACTGACAATAAAATGGCTTCCAGTCCCTAGTTCTCCTTGTTTATATATATATGTACATATAAACAAACTTATACAGCAGTTTCTTGGTTGTTCTTCATAAGGCTGACAACTTGAAGTTCTTATACGTTTAACAGCTTTTATTTCTTTTATCTTTTGCCATGGTACTTACTACTTTTTGGCAGCTACACAAAATGATATCAAAATGTTGACATGTTGCACTCATTTATTATTCTATTTATGTTGAACTTTAATAACAGTTTATACTTGAAGTTTGTGCTTATTTTTGCAAGACAGACAACTTAAATTATGTTGTCAGATATTTTAACCAACAAGAAAATGAAATACTTAAATGAATATATGAACTCTGTTTTAGTTAACATTTTTAACCAAAGAGAAAATAAACAGATATGTTGCTACTGATTTTGAAGAGTTTATACATCTTTCTTTAAACCATGTTTTAATTTTTGTCGATACTTCTTTTTGCCAAACATTATCAAAATACATAGACAAGATTTCTCTGCTTATATTGGAAGTCTGTACAATGATTCCAATGAAGTGAATAAAAACAGACTTGTGTATTATGGCAATCTGTGTAGCCCTTAATTATTACAATCACTTCTGAGGTCACAGTAGGTCAAAGTATGTTAGTGCATTCAAATAAATTGGTTGCCAACAAAACAGCCAATCAGTTCCATGACCAAATATCATTTTCAAGTATTTCCCTGAAGTAGTGCTTCTTTTTCTGAGCCTTGAGTCTTCCTTTTACACATCTTCAGCATCATTTAGTACTGCTGAGGGATCTGAGTCATTAGAATTACTAAAAATAAAGACACAGTTCAAATTCATTAATGGGAAACTTATTTAAACCCCCTAAAGTGAAAGATACGTTTGTTCATCTGTTAAATTGTATTCAAGATCTGTAGACATATTCAGATGAATGTCAGTGCCACAGAGAAAAAAAAAACAGACTCTGCACAACAATGATATTATGGAATATACCTACCCCATCCACCCATTTGCACTTTGGCCTTCTTTTGTAGTTTTAATTAGGGTTGCCACCTTTTCAAATGGCCAAAGTGGGACATTTTTGGTACAAACATCAGATTTTACAGGCCAACACATACCCATGGTCAGTACAAAGGTTAGAACTTAACTTTTTTGCCTAAATAAAAGCTTATTCTTGTAGCATTTTAGTTGCTTATTCTGTTTCTTATAACATCTAGGTATTTTAGATACAGAATAACTGTTTTATGTAACTATTACATAAAATATAGGAAATAATTTTGTCCTAAAATCTCAGGACATTTGCCATTTTTACAATTTTTTGTCAGGACACAACTGCCCAAAGAGGGGACTGTCCCTCGCAAAGTGGGACAGGTGGTAACCCTATTAATTGCTGAACAACAAATCATCAGCATGCTTGCTCCTTTAAGTTATCACTAAGATATACTCTTTGAATATTGTATATGTTACCAAAACAAATTACACTGCAGGGCTTAGATGTGGCAAAACTGAAGGAATAGTCAGAAATATGTCAATTTAAGGATTTTTGCAAGGTAATCCAAAGTAATGCACCTGAGAAACAAATTCCTTCAAAAGGCTACCCTGTTGCAGAAAAAACAGAGGTAACAACAAAACTTTACTCCTTGTGGTGTTTCTGTCAGATCATACAAAAATAATCTGTTTTCAGTTCTTTTCCACTCCAGTCTGTTGCACATTGAGTAATAGAAAGCAGAACAAACAAAGCTCACTGTAATTCAGTTTCTTTTTATAAAAAAAAAAGGTGTCAAAAAAGTCTTTCTCTTCGTAAAGAATGTTTGTTTGCTTGGAGTTGCAGCCATATCATATTACCAATCCAGAGACTGCACATAACTGACACTTGAACCATAATCTCCTTTGACAACATTGTAAAATCTTTAGTATCTTGGATCATAAATTCCACTGACAAAGTTGCAAAATCTGTAGTATGTTATCCATGCTTTTTGATGGAGCAGGCAAACGCTTAGATAATGAAGTTCCTTAGCAGGCTTTATAATCCACAATAAGTCGATTGTGCATGGTTCCTCTACTATAAATGATTCACTGCAATATTTCTCTAGCAGCTGTCGTTCCCCAGGCTGCATGACATGTAGAAAGAGGAATGTCATAATGTCTGTGAAAGAGTCGCTTAATTTGTAAGACTTTGCATTCATTGCTTTTATATCAGCATGAAACTTACACAGACCAAGTGTGGGAAGTGTTGCTCACTTTAAGAAAGGAAGTGTGCAAGAGGCAGGAGACTTGCTTTACTGTCTAGGTAGCATTACTGTTTTTGCCATATACTCACACATGTATATACACAACACACACACACACACACACACACACACACACACACACACACACACACACACACACACACACACACACACACACACACACCATCATCATCATTTTTGTATGACTAAACTTTTAATTGCATGAATCAAAAAACACTTCTCACAGGAAAAAAAACTGTCAGTACACGCAGTAGACAAGCTGTTTTTGACAACTCCAGTTCCTTCCTTCCATTTTCCTTTTCACACATATTGGCAAGAAAGCCATGATTTGATCACATTCTCTTAGACATGGCTTTATTTCAACAGCTGTGAATAATTAAAGTAGTAAATGATTAACTGGTTCAAGAGGCATAGCTTGTAAAAAAAAAAAAACAAAAAACAATTGTACTGTGATTTACAAAGCACTCTCATTACAGATCTGTGCGCTGTTGTTCCAAATATGCTCAATACCAAGCTTCTCCAGTAAATTTCTGGCATTATTCCTCTGTCAGTGAACAACAGAATTCATCCTGATACTCAATCCACAACTATTTTTATTTTTTATTTATTTTACATTTGTTGACCGGGCTAGTCTAGCTGGATACATGTCTATTTTCAGTAGAGGCCCGGGGAGAAAAGCTCCATGTTGAGTAGAAAAGCCATTAACAATTGATATACAAACTAACATTATAGAATAAAAAACACAAAAATTAAGTACAATCATGAAAAAGTATACAAAAGAATACAGCAAAATAGAAGGAAGTAACAATTAGTTGTATACAAAAACAGAGCATAAAAATTGTTTTTTTTTTTTTTTTTTTTTTTTTTTGTAGGCCAGAGCAATAAACCTAGATGAAATATTGATATCTAAGTGGAGACTTCAGTAAAAAGTTATATCCTGAGCAGAGTTAGAAAAGAAGGCTATTTAAACCAGGAGGTTGTAGGTGGGAGGAAGCAGCAGTTACGTCTGGGATAGAACAGGAGCATAACCAGTGAGTTATGAGATGAAGCTTAAGCTTCTTTTTGAAAAGAGTATGAGAGCAGAGAGTTGTAAGTTCAGAGGGAAGAGTATTCCAAAGTCTACCAATGGAATTGCAGCAGAGGGAAACTCCTGCCAAATTGCTGGATCTGCAGGTGTTAATCAGAAATTTGTTGGAAGAGCGTAGGTTTTTTGGATTTTGGTAGAGGGTAAGGAGGCTTGCAAGAATAGGAGTATTGGAGGATTGGTGTAGGGTTTTGTGGGCAATAGTAAGCTGAGAAAAATGGAGATGGTGTAGAAACTCTAACCAGTCAAGTTGTTTAAGATTTAGACAGTGATGAGTTTGATAAGGAGAGGCAGCAGCAAATCTAGCAATATTATTATAGGATACAGTCAGCTTGTTAATGTTGGCTTTAGAAAGGTTTGTATAAATGGGTGAGGCATAGAGTAATGTAGAGATTAGATGTGTTCTGGCTATAGCAGTCCTGGCTGTTGGAGTAAGAAAGGGTTTGATTCTATAGAGGGATCCAAGTTTCTTGTTGATTGTTTTTATTGTACTGTTAATATGTGTGTCAAAGTTGAGGTTGTTGTCTATAGTTATTCCTAGGAGTTTGGTTGTGAGGTCTGGAGAGATAACAGTACCATCTTTAGATGCAAGTGTAAAATGGATGGGGGTGAACTTACGGGTTGGGGAGAAGAGTAGAAGTTTAATTTTCTTTGGATTTAGAAGGAGGCAACGTTTTGTAAACCATTGTTCAACAGCATTAAATGGATTCTGGGTGATGTTTTGCAGGTCGATTTGAGAAGTAGCTGAGCAGATAATAGTGGAGTCATCTGCATAATGAATGCAGGCAGTATGTGGAATTGCTGACTGAAGATCATTAATAAAGATATAAAATAGGAGAGGGCCTAATATGGAGCCCTGAGGTATACCCACGGAGATAGGTAAGAGATTAGAAAGATTATTGTGCCAAAGTACTGCTTGTTTTCTGTGATCGAGGTAAGATTTGAACCAGTTGATGGCTAATGGATCTAGCGAAAGTGGTTTCATAATATGCAAGAGCAGCTGATGATGAACCATGTCAAAGGCTTTGGATAAATCAACGAAAATTGCAGAGGAAAGAAGGCCATTGTTACATTTGTTGTTAATAGAATCTGTAAATGATAGCAGGGCAGTGGTGGTACTGTGGTAGGGTCTAAAACCGTGTTGACAGTTTGCCAGTAGTTTATTTTGGAGAAGGTGGTGTAGAAGTTGCTTCTGTATACATTTTTCCATAATTTTTGCCAGAGGTGAAAGTAAGGCTATAGGACGAAAGTTGGAGTATTCATTAGAGTTCCCATCTTTGTGTAGAGGAATAATGTAAGAAATTTTCCAGATGGATGGGATATATCCTTCACTGATAGTTCTATTAATAAGAATGGATATGGGGTAGGCAATGGGTCTGGCAGCAATTTGAAGGTATTCTGCTGGGAGTTGGTCAGCAGAAGGGGTGGAAGGTTTCAGTTTTAGTAGAAGAGAGCTTATAGTAGAAGTAGGGACTGGTTGAAATTGAAAGAATGGAGGAAGATTTAAAGGTGCGTTAGGCAGATTTGATGTGTCTGGTGAAAGATGGCTAGCAAGAGATTGGATGGTGTTGGTAAAGAATGAATTAAAGGAGTTAGCAGTTTGAATGGGATTGTCTGGGTTAGAGCCTAGAGGGTTAGGGGTGGTAGACTGACCTGGGTGCAGAAGTTTGTTAATGCTGTTCCAAAACATTTGAGGCTTATTAAGATGGGTTTGCTGTATTTGAAGGTAGTAGTTCTTTTTATCTAGCACTATGGCTATTTTAGTATTGTTTCTTAGTTGTTTAAATTTTAAGTGATCTAGTGGGTTTTTAGTAGCACGCCATTTAGCCCAGGCTTTGTTTCTCAGATGGATTTTATGCCTAGTAGTATTTGAGAGCCAGGGTGCTGGTTTAGATTTGCATCTAATAGAGCGTAATGGGGCATGGTGGTTCAGAATGGATAAGAATGTGGTATTAAAATAGGCTACTGCTTCATCAAGTGGAAGATATTTTAGTGGAGACCAATTACATTGTTTAAGTTCTGACAGGAATAGATCAGGTTTAAATTGTTTTTTGCAGTGAACAGTCCTGGCAATGTTGGAATGAGTGAGGTTGGTTTTAGATCTGATAAAGTAGGTTAGGGAGTGGTCACTTAGATCATCAGGGAGGATCCCTACATTGTAGGTTTGAAGAGGGTTATTAGTAAGTATCCAGTCCAAGGTAGTTTCTTTGTTGGTGGGTCTGTGAGTTCTAGTTGAGGAGTTAATAGTTTGAGTAAAGTCATATAAGTTAATATGGTTGGAAGGGTTACTATTGTTACAGGACTGCCAGTCAATATTGAAGTCTCCTAAGATTATTGTTTCCTGTGGGAGGTTAATAGAACACCAATTTAGGATATTTTCAAGGGTATTAATATTATTTCCTGGTGGTAGGTATAAACAGATGACATTAATAGCTTTACTAGGGTTGACCTGGAGTTTAGTGATAAGTAATTCAGCTGAGTTGTCTAAAGGTGGGTGAAGATCAATGGTGCTGATTTGTAGTTTGGTTTTATAGAGACAGACAAAAGACTATTTAAAGATATTACTGACTGTGCAGAACTGTGATAGTCACCAACGTGCTGTTTATTTGAGTTATCTATTTACTTTTATTTAACATTATAGATGGATTAGTTAGTGGACTCTTTTCAGCCATAATTTGGGTCAAAGACAGATGCACACAGGTGTATTTACATCAGCAATAAAGCCATAGATATAACATTGTTTGCACTGCAAATACAACACACAGATAGATATAATAAGACAAATACTAGGCATGCAGAAATATTTATGACACTTTGTGAAGATAGGTGAAGGGTGCCAGTCTAGCCAGACAGAATTCTGTAGATAATTCTGTAATTTGTAAATATTAATGTAAGCCACAGGCTTGTTCTCTTCAATGTGAAAAGACTACATTGGATATTGAACTGCAAAAATGTAACAACAGTGCACTCTGCTGTAAGAAAGCTAAGTCAAGCATTTTATGACTGTCTTTGATGTCAAAATTCGGAGCCGATATGTCTAAGGGAGGCATCCTGCCTATTGTTTTAAGACCAGAGTTAATGGCTAGAATTTGCATGTATAAATGTCCTTTATTGCTCTGGTTTCTGACCAGGTGTAAAGAATGTAAATGTAGTTTCTGTTAGCCTGGGAACACCAGAGAAGTGTGAAGAATGATGTCATGTGAAGCAGCTCTGTGTTATCAATTTAAAGAGAGAGAGAATCACAGAGCTCATAGCATTTTGTCTTTAGAACATCCAACATCACCAGCACTGCCTGTTTCTATATGTAAGTTATTTAAAACTGTGTTTTCTCTTAGATATAGCTAGGAAATAGGAAGATTAGACTAGTTTGTTTTTCTGTGATGTCAGAACTTTTCTACAGTATTATTTTAAGTACTTCTCTGTGATCTCTGAACTCTTGACTAGCACTATGTAGTAAGAAGTATTGTCTTGTGTTTTTATTATTTATTATTAATTTTTTTAAACCTTTCAACTGTGACTGTTTTGTGTAGAGATAATTTAAGATCTAAGAGTACATTGTGTGTCTATAGTGATACTATACCAAGTCACTCTAATAAGCCCCGACTGTTCAGTCATACTTACCATTCGGATAACAATATTGTACAGTAATAATTGGACACCCTTTCAGAAGGGCCTTTGAGTACCTGATATTAATGGGTGGTGGCAGCTGGTACTACCTTTTAGCCTGGGCAGAAAAGGGGCACAGCTGGATAACCTGCACCAGCCTATCCCAGGAGTGTATGTGTGGTTGTATATAACTCTTATCTCAAAGTGTGTGTGTGTCAGCTACTTGGGGAGGGACACAAAGCAATGGCTGGACAGAGAGTGTGCTGGAGGTTTTAGCTTGCCCACTAGGCTGAGATCTGGACCCTATAGCTGTGCCAGTGGGGAGTCTTATTGGGGACCTGGAAAGAAAAGGAGAGACCAGCCCCAGACTGGCTGTGATCTCTTTGTGCTCTTAAGGGAAATTGTACTTTACTGTGTGTGTATTTATTATCCTTTCCCTATATGGATGCCCCTCACTGGTGTTAGTGGTGAGGATTGAGGCTCCTTGATTGCTGGGCCAGTGCATGGGCATCACACACTTAAACCTCTATCATTCATAACTACATTTGGTAATTCTAAGTAGCTATCTTAATTTGTCACCTGAAATGAACTTTGAAAACAACATGCATACTACCTCATTGTGACAGTTTAGCAAATTAAGGCACTACTGTTTTATACTAGTATACTTATACTACTCTCTACTAATGTAGGTAAAACCAAGGAAATCATCATCGATTTTAGGAAGAAGAATAAGCCACACACCCCTGTCATCATCAATGGTGCCATAGTGGAGAGAGAGTAAATAGCAAGAAATTCCTAGGGGTACATTTCTTGGAAGACCCAAGTTGAGCCACAAAACTTCCTACCTAATAAAGAGAGCCCAATAAAGTATCCACTTCCTTAGTAGACTTTGTAAAGCTAACCTCCTCCCACAGGCCCTACTTACCTTCTACATGAGACCGTACTGACAAACAGCATTGTTGTCTGGTATGGAAATTGCTCTCAAGCTGATCGGAAGGCATTGGATAAGATCATTAAACAGGCCACAAAAATCATTGGCTCCAACCTTCAGTCCCTACAGTCATATATTCAAACAGATTCTATGGTAGCTTATCTAGATCTGTCACAACAATAGTTAAAGATATACTTGGGTGTCTGTTTACCTTTGACTTGTAAGTCCTAACAATAGCTGCACAATTTCTCAAGTATATTTCAACATGAGCTTTGTTCAAGGATAAAATCCATTTGTGTGCACTTCAGGCAAAAGAGTCCCAAAGCAGAATTTTCTATTTTTCTACAGAATAAATGTTGTTGTTTTTTTTTTCTTGTTTCCACATTCTTTAACTGTTTTGATATGGGTATGGGTGGAGTCCAAATAGAGTAATGAATTTTTTAAGCTATATGCACTGTAAATATGTGTGGACATTTCAGAACCAGATTCATTTTCTGTTTCAAACAGTTATGCTGCATTTCTACTGAACTCATCTGCATACTCAGCTCTATTCACAATTTTTATTTTCAGTACATTTTATATAGTTGGAAGCAACAACCATATTTGTATTAAAAATATGTACATTTAATTTGGTTCAGTACACCTTTCTGTATGTTTTACTGAAAGAAAAGTGTGAGCTTTACTCCTCCCGTCCCATTTCTTCTCTGAAGCATAGTACCACTTCTCCACACCCTCAACCTTCTATAACTAAAATGTGGAATAAATAGCGATTGTAAGACTCTGAGCTAGGGGGAAGTATTAATATCACTTTTCAACTCCAATACTCAGGGCACTATTAAAATGTGCACATTCATCCTCCCAGATGTTGTTGCTAAAATGAATAACACAAAGTAACATTAGTACAGTTGGTATGCATGTGCAACATACCCTTACCTGAAATTACCAGCTATCTGACTTTTTTTCTCCATCTTCTCTCAGGTAATGCTTTGGTTGGTGATTACTTTGCTCTGTGCACACCATTCTCAGGACTTCCTCTGACATCCTTCTCCTTCAGACTACTGCTGTCTTTTATTTGAGATTCATTAAAAACATGTATGCCAGTCATTGTGGTTTCAGTACCAGCACACTCTGTAAACTGTTGTTTCTCCTTACATCTTGTACAGGATACTAAGTTGTCTGAGATACTACCATTTGCCTAGGAAACTGTAATTCATACTTATATCTATATGTTATATTTATTTGTACATTTACCAGACATGTTAAAATGATCCAGTTATCAATTTCAAGTCAACGCCTATTCCTAAGAGAAAGAAAATTACAAAATGCATACCAGATAGATAGAAAGATAGATTGTGTGTTTGTTTATTGATGGTCTCTTACAAGGAACATTTTCAGCCATGACCTGTGCATCTTGGCACAACAGATCATTCTTTTCTAAGAGAATGGCATGTTTCAGAGAAGACATTAAAAGCATACAGTTGAGTTATAAATTTAGACAGGTTAGTAAGGGACAGAGCTTCTATATTACCTGATCAAAAGTTTAGGTTAGCAAATACCTAAATGTCGTTCTGGTAATGTCGAAAAATTAAAACAGCAAATGGACGATTTAATGTAGGGAATGAATTCCCTCAGCCACAAAAAAAAAAATAAAAATTTAAATCAAAATGAAGTGGGGGGCTTTGCCCCACCCCCCCGTAACTAAATATAGCAACTCCGAGATCGCTCTACAGTGGGGAAAGGGGCAAAATCTGCATAACGTTCAAGGGAAATCTTTCCCTGCGTTAAATCGGCTGTTCACATTTTTTTTGCTTTCGCTATTACCAAATCGACGTTTAGGTATTCACTAACCTAAACATTCAATCAAGTGATAGGAACCCAGGGAGAGCTAGCTAGCTAGATGAATGCCTAGATAGGCAGACAGACAAATAGACAGATAGATAGATAGATATATAGATAGACAGAATTTATTAGCCATAAGCACCAAGAGTATAAGTTATTCAAGGCAACATCTGCAGATAGTCACCTCTCCCTCTTTTTACAAAATGTATTATATAGGTATTTATTTATTTATTTGCATTTGATTACTGGGAAGGTTGGACTTGGTCATACAAGGTCAAGAGAGAAAAATCTCCAAAAACATATTTAATGAAAGTGAAAAATAAAACAGATTATATTACGAACTTTGTAAGTACAAACACAATTTGAAAATAGTGATTACTGATTCAATATAGACTACAGGGTAAAAATAAAAACAAATTAGTAGTTGCAGCAGTACACATGAAAAAAACACCATTGTGAACAAGGTGGCAGCGAAATAATATAAGAAGGCAATTGAAAACAGTATTGTATCAGCAGTTACAGCAATATTCGCAAAAGAAATAGCAACTGGGAAAAGTACATCTTCAATAAAGAGGGTAGTATAGGAATCACCTAAGGAAGAGATTGGATGAAGCAATATCAGCATAAGTATTCATTGGGACACGATGAAAGAGAACATGAACAATTTTGTGAAATTCATTATAATAAGGGTGGCATGCAGATACGTATTATTACTGAATTAGTAACATGATTAAACTAGAACTGATATAATATGGGTTTGGTATGTGTAAGAAGTAGCAGTTGTCAAAGAAGGAAAAATCAAAAAGAAAGAATATCAGTGAAGGAGGAACAATTAGGATCAGCCAGTTGTGAAAGAGTGGAAACAGGAGTACAAGAAGAGAAAGGATTCTTAATGTTAATCCAAAGTTACTGAAATGTGTGAAGATCTAAAGGATTGAATGAAATTGTGTGTGTGGGGAGGATTCCATTTTTAATGTGTGTGACCAACAGACTTTTGTTTACTTTTGAACTACAACTTTCCTAATTCTGCAGGGAGACCAGCAACCTACTTCTTAAGTCAAAGTGTATACAAGAATGGAAGAAGCTTTGCCTTTTAGTGTGCTTTTCCTGTACGTTGTGTAAAGCCAGTGAAACAGGAAGGTGCCTTTTCTGAACTCCCTGACTAGACAGGGATAGCAAGTACATATTTACACTTTGCAGCAGAAAGCACAAAAAACAAGTCGATATATATTCTTCATTTGGTAGCCATTTTTCTCTAATAACAAACGAGCACTTCCTCTCATATTCAGGAGCTGGTTTACTATAACAAGACTGATGCTGGCAAACTCAAAACTGCTGATCATGATTTGTGAACATCAAAAATCCAAGCTGACAAATTAAAGCCCCATAACTCACTGAATCCCAAACCTCCCTACTGCTCTGGATATGGGAACAAGTGCTAACATGGGTCCTGCAAGGGGTGGAAGGGGTGGGAGGCAAGCATTCTCAGTTTTCAGTATTCAGAGTTTTGGTTATACAAAATTGCATTTGTCAGTTCCAGTATTACCAGCCACGATCTTGGAATTGCAAACCACATGAGACAAAATGATAAATGTGGCTATTCTTGCAAAGGTAGTGGCTTGAGACTAGAGAAAGGATGTTAGCTTTGAAGGAAAATAACTGAATTATGCATTTATAACTGCCTTCCCAGTGCCTTCCCTGATCTTGAGACCCATAAGTCTGATAATCCTCCATGAATCACCCATTTGACTCAGAAGTCAGTAAATACAGATAATAATTAAATGTAAATTGAGTATTGAAATAGATCTCAAGTACTTAAAAGCCAGTGCTGTTTCAAGTTTTGCAGCTTTGGTCTTGTTAAAGTTATCTTATAAATTGTGCTCATCAAACATTAATGATTGAGTATAAAAAGGGTGTGTTAGTCAATGGGGAAATTGTTGGTTTGAAAAAGCACTTGCTGCGAAAGCGCTTACCACTGTTTGTCAGAGGATCCAATAAACCTATTTTGATTTATTACAAAGTCTGAAGTCTCTTGCATTTCGCTGTGAATACGAACTTAAGAATATACTTTGCACCATAGGCTATTTAGCTGTTTTTGCTGCTGGTTGCTGCTGGTCTGAATAGACCTGGACTTTTTCATTTCAGCGTTTTGGTTTGCTTACTTGACAGAAGGTTTGGTCGCTCAATTTGGTCTGAATAGACCTTGGTTTGCTACTAAACATAACTTTTCTTGGCTTGCCTTCAATTTTTGCTTTGAGAGCTTCACGACGGAATAACATCATTTGAATTATCTTGAAGCAGTAAGAACTAACCAGAGAAAACAGCTGACGTGCAACTTCGGTTTGCCTTCTGTTGCACGATTCGTGTAACGGAACAACAGAGGTTTTTTACTACCTTGCTGTCTGCAAAGACAGTGTGAGTTTACAAAGAAAGGTATCTTTATTTCAAACTGAAAATTTATTTCAAAATTTGGTTTGTTTTTGTTGCACGCTTTTCGCAACGGAAAAACAGTGGAACCTTATATTTTCTTGCCATCTGAAAAGACTGTGCGAGCTTACTAAGAAAGGTAACTTTATTTCAAACTGAAAGTTTATCTTAATTCGTAAGTCTTTTACATGCGCTCAGTTTTTTGAATAGAACTATACGGTTCATAAGAGCTGACACCAACTTTTATTTTATTCAATACGTACTGGTCTTTATACAGTTGGTGTAAGACTCGGCAAAGTGTTTTGGCTGATTTGCTTTATTTTTATTTTTTGTTAAATACAGATAATAATTAAATGTAAATTGAGTATTGAAATAGATCTCAAGTACTTAAAAGCCAGTGCTGTTTCAAGTTTTGCAGCTTTGGTCTTGTTAAAGTTATCTTATAAATTTTAAACCAGAGGCAACTCTGGAGGGAAGGTCCAACGTAAGGAGCATGTTTTTGTATCAGAAGGAGGCCAAAGGAGTGTTAAGTCATCAAAGTAAAAGGAGGTTATTGATCTATGAAAGTCCCTCAATGGGCTATTTTTAATAAGACCACAAGTATGCTTTTTGTGAGCAGCGGGAACATGACTGCTTCTAGAATAGAGCTATGGAGAGCTCATAATTGAAGTGTGCAGGCTCATGTGAAGACTGAGCACAGAAGACTTTGACATAAAAATCTCTGCTTTGTAGTTAACACTGAAACAAGTTCCTGCACCTATGTCAGGTCAAAACATTAAATCAGCAGTCAAGCCCACTGTCATGTGTATGACCATAAGATGCTTATGGCCTATTAAAATAACTTAAACCAGTTCAGTAATCATGACACCCATAACAAGCCCAGCACCCAGATTACTAAGTTCACAGGTTCATAGGTTCATAGGTACATAGGTTGGTACTAGGCTATTGGCCCTAGAGCCTATACAAGCCTAGCCATAACAATTCCCTGGTTATTTCTTCCCACACTATAAGTGTAGCATGTCCAACAGCTCTGGGTTTGACATGACCTTGTATGTTAAGCAGAGATCATCTCTGAGTAGACGATATGTGACAGAGTATAGCTGGAGTTCTTTAAGGCGGTCAGCACAGGGCATCTGCTTTACGCCTGTGATTCTTTTAGTGAGGTATTTCTGTGGTCTTTCCAGTTGTTGCAGGTGTCTTGAGAGGTACATACCAAATGGGGCGTTGTATTCAATAACGGGTCTAATGAGGGATAAGTACAGTGAGACAATGACCTCCTTTTTTCTGGATGAAAAGCCCTTAGTGATGAGGTGTGCCACATAGAAGGATTTCCTGACTATTGTGGCGATGTGGTTATCGAAGGTGAGACCACAGTCCACCTGTGTCCCTAAGTCTCTTATCACACTTTCGGTGTTTAGTGTACTGCCACCTATGAGGTAATTCATGTTTTTTCCCAAAGGGGATAACTATACATTTCTTGGCATTGAGCTTGAGCCCATGGCTCTGGCACCAATCATCTGTTTCTGTAAGGCCCTTTTGTAGAGTATCCACATAATTTGGAGATTCAATAATGGCTCCCAGTTTGCAGTCATCTGCGAACTTTGTTAGCCAGAGTCCCTTAGTATTGGCCTGTACTTCAGAGAAGTAGATGCCAAACAAGAGCAGTCCCAGGACTGAACCCTGAGGTACTCCACTTGTCACTTGTCTGGAGCTGGATTTGGAGTCAGCTACTTTTACAGTGTGGGTTCTGTCAGTAAGCCAATTGGCAACCCATAGAATGATGTACGGATCAATGCCTAACTTAGTAAGTTTATCTATGATTCCAGAGTGAGGGATGGTGCCAAAGGCCTTGGCGAGGTCCAGATAGGCTGTGTGGACCACCTTACCCTTGTCCACAGCTCTGGAGACTGATTCAAAGAAGTCAATCAGGTTCAGGAGACAAGCTTGGCCCTTCACAAACCCAAACTGGGTGGGGCCCAGTGTTTGAAGGTTGCCAATGTCTTTGTTTATAAGTTACATGATAATACGTTCCATGGCCTTGCAGATCAGGCTTGTCAGACTGATGGGGCAGTAGTTCCCAGGATACAAGGTGTAGCCCCCTTGTGGAGTGGAATAACTGTAGCTGTGTGACACTCAGTGGCACAAAGCCTGAGGTGATGCTATGATTAAATATGACACTTAGGTGAGGTGCCAGTTCATTTTGTAGTTCATGTAGTACACAGCCCAGGATGTCATATGGTCCCATGGATGCTGTATTCATATCTTTGGAGAGTGCGTTTTTTACCTGTGTGGCCATTATTACCGGAATTTGGCAATCTTCCGGTATTGTGATGGGCCATTTTGGAGGTGAGAGGGGGGTGAAGTTGGCACTGAATCAATCTGCCAGGATATTGGCAATATCCTTGGGATCAGTATATTTAATGCCATTCTGTTGTAGCTCAGAGCAGATCTGAGCATTGCCATTTAGATTTTTGACATAGTTATAGAATGCCTTGTGGTTGTCTTTGGAATCCGTGGCAATTTTATTTTCGTAACTAGCTTTGGAGGATTTTATGAGGGA